>NW_024581137.1:48285132-48302294 GCF_017639235.1 Corvus kubaryi | reverse complement strand
GCAGAGAGACTCCTCTTCCTAAATGGACTGAACAATATTTGGAAGTGGGTGGCTGTCTCGTTGTGATAATGTTTTCATAGCATGAGCAAGAAGAGACTTCTCTTTCTAAATGGACTGAACAAGGTTATTATGGAAGTGGTAAACAGACTGAACATCTTAAGGGTTGTCTTTTCACATTGTCAGTGGGAGAAGGGAGGAAGGTGGGGGGAGGAGGAGAGTTCTGAAGGTGGTATAATTTTTTTTCCTTCTTCTTTTAGGTCTGTTAATAAACTTCTTTATATTCTTTCAAGTTTGGTGCCTGTTTTGCATTTCTCCTAACTCTTATCTCACAGCAGATAAACAGTAATGAGTATTTTGGACCAAACCACTACAAAGTGTAATCATTCAAAATAATCCATTCAGCTATTTTCAAATTCCTTTCTTTCTCCTTCTTTGCTCATCTTTTACCTTTTCCCCCCACCTAACTCATAGAATTATCATAGATTGGTAAGTATTTTAGAGTGCTCAACCCATATTTTTGCATAACTTATTTAATTACCTTTCGATCAGATCCCTTTGCAGATCCCTGATAAGAAAGAGGTAACTGTTTATTAAAGCAGGATGCTCTCCATCATGAAGGACATAGAAAGCTGCTTGCCTGACTTTTTAGAGGAACATTCAGTCTGGTCTCATAAAGCATTTTCAAGAAACCCAAGGACTTCAACAAAAATAGTCACAAAAATTCATTTTCATCTCCTGTGGAATACCATGTACTAAATAAAAGTCAATTTTACCTGTGTTTACTGTATTTACCCTGATATCAGAGGAGTGTTGGTTTATGACTGTTGAGATTAGGAAAAGGGCAAAATTATTTGGCAAATCAGCACAGATCCTCTGCCACCATTACTCCCAGTGAAATCAAGGGTTGCTTTTTCATCACATAAGCATATCCACAGACATCAAATCCCCAAAGCTGTTTCTCTGAAGTCCTGAAATCCACATACATTGTTTTCACCCAAGAGCAGAACAAACTCTACACGATGGGAAATGTAGAAGAATAATAATCAACAACTTAAGAAGTGGGGACAGGAATCATATTCTTGAAAGATTCAAGGAAAACCTGGACATGAGGAAAGTGATGAGGGATAATTCACAGGCACAAACACATCTTATCTCTTCTTCCGAGTAAAAAGAAATGTTATCTAAGCTCAGTCTCTGTGTACCTGACTGAAAATGCTGTGAATGGAAGCTGTGTAAAACTGAAGGGGTTTGATGTGCAGGGAGAAACAGGTGGTTTTGAATATTGTGAGCTTTAAACAACCTACAGCCAGGTGTATCAGTGAAATATTCACACTTTTCACATTTAGGTAAAGGCATCCAGTTTGTTCTGATCGCCAAGAGAAACAACAGCATCTCCATCATACGGCTCACAACCTGCTTCCTCAAATCCCACGAGGTGAACTGCTGTGGGTTAAGGGGTGAATAATCATGTGGGCCACTGAGTAACAATGCAAAAAGGGAGTCGTGCAAAGGAGATTACTGCTTAAATATAATTACAGAATTATAAAATGCAAGTTCCAGATGGAAATTGCCATAACCGTTATTTTACTGATGCTTTCAGAGTATGCTCAGAGGAATCAGAGCATTGACACGACAGGCTGGAAGGCTTCTTATTATGCAAAAGGTCAAAGTTTCCCTTAGATTATGTCTACTCTGTGAGTCATTGACTTTTATAGACTGAGGTGTTTAGAAAAAAGTCTCATGAAATTTATGGCAGCATAATGTTCTGGTTATAGTCTGTAACCTTATTTTAAAAGAAAATATAGCTCATTAAGTATAATATTCAGACTGTATCATATATTAGTGTTTTTCATTTAAATGGTACCATAAATGTGCACTGGGCTTTAGAGCCTGGTTTGAAAAATTGCCATGAAATATTTATACCTTAAGGACTTGCTCCTTGAAATACCTACTCAAGTGACTAACACAACTGGAAGTCTGACAGGTATCAGAGGACTACTCATACAAGTAAGGACTTTAAGCCAAGCATCCTACATCTTCAGGAGTCACTGAGGGACAGCATAGAGTGGTGAGGAAAAGGTTTTTATTTTGGCTGTGTTTTCCCTTGTTGCTGCCTTTGGACCTGTAGGTCACACGATCCTGCCTTCCCACAGATTTCCCAGCTTTCTGCTCTTAAACCATTCTCATCCAGCTCATTAATTTCTCCTGCAAGGATCATACTCTGAAGATCTTATCTCTATTTTCTTCATATCATTTTCTTCATATTCTTTCATGGTTTAGTCTGTTTCTTTGTATTTCCTACATCCTTATTTGTGAGCTCATTCCATCTATACAACTCAGCTTCTCATTTTACCTTTCTGAAATCTCTACCTGAAGGTCTCACTGCTTAAACCTGGCATTCTTGGCCCAGAAATCTTCTGAAATCTTATGAATACAAAGAAAATTTCGTAAGAAATAACCATTAACCATATAGTGAATATTTTCACCACAAAGCACAGAAAAAAAGTTTTGTTTTATGATTAAGCTGAACACAGTTAATCAGAAAATAAGATAATAAAATAAGAATTTCTTATCTGACACTTAACAAAATTATAAAAAAAAAAAAGTTTTTCACATGTCTGAGGCTGAGTCTGTGCACTTCAGGGCAGATTTAAGAGATTCTAAGTGTGCATCAGACTCAGCCACTATAGTGCAAATGATTTGGCTGGATTTTCACAACTAATTTTCTTAGTATTAAAGTAATAAAGCAGCTTAAGTACATTTGTTCAAATGAGACTTGGCAGTCACTCTGGGTAACCTAATGTACTGAAAATTAAATGATTTGCAATCATGTGTGGTTGCAGCTAGGACACATTCTCCTTTCTCCCCCTGCCCCCACTGCTTCTTTTCTTTTAATAAGCCAATAATGTATTACTTTGGTACTGGAAGCAGAAAAAGATAACTCAAACTAAATTAAACTTTTTTAGGAGAGTGAACACAGCCTATATCTTATTGGTCTTAGAATAACTCTACTGCTGGAGTAGCTTTTCCTTTGTATTTAATGTGCCACTGATAGCAAAGAGCTAAGGATGTAATTTTACACATTTTTTCTTTATTCTTACTTTTAAAGCTCAAAAAACAATTATACATTTGCATAATTCTATTACAGTTTTAAAAAAAACTACCTGCTCAGCAAGACACTCACCTGCCCCTTAAAACTAGAACACTACGTGCCAAGCAACTCCAATCCCCAATGATTAACAATAGCATATTCCAAATTTATAGGGTCTATTACAAGCCATCTGAAGAGCAGCCACTGTGCCAAATCTCCCTCACTCCCCCTCCAGGGAATCCTTTCTCAGATGCTCTTTTCACATCAAGTAAACAACACTTTATGTCTTTTGCACAGATAGCAGATAATTACCATATGGTTAAAAACATGCTTGCTTCATTCACTTTCCCACTGTAAACTTCCTTCATTATGACAGCTAAGGAGCATCTAGGGAGGTAAACCCTATAATTTAGTCTGCTATAGGCTTAGTGGTTTAAAAGGTCAGTGTCTATTACAATAAAGTTAGCAGCAAGTGTAAGCGACTTTGCAGGAAATAATTTTTTATTCCAGCAGGACCAAAGAGAGTAACTGGTGCAGGAACGGAGTCAGTATATTTTCTTACTGCAGCCAGCACAGTTACAAATACATGCTCAAGAACAGTGCCCTGGCAAAGATTTGGGAAGATAAGGAGCTAAAAGTGGCCTCTTTGCTGGTTCCCTTGCTGGTTTTCTGCCTCGCTGTTCATGGCACAGTATGGGGCTACCCCTGGGAAAAGGAAACTGGACCGAGCCTTTGCATGGTGGTAACTACACAAGAATGTGACCCTTCAAACCCTGCCTGTCAGCACCCTGGACTCGCAGATCTCATGCTCATAATGCAGCAGACAGGAGTTGAATCTCAAAAGGGTTAAGTAAACCAGATTCCAAGAGATCTGTCAGAGTCTCAGGGAGGCTCAGAAGCTGCATTCCTGTGGAGCTGCATTACAGGAAAGCTAATTATGATTTCTCCCAAGCTGAATGATCAATTTCACCAGGCTCCCTCTCTATTGTGGTTGCTTAATCTGTGCTCCACACTGAAAGGCTGGTTGGCAAATGCTTGGGAACTTGTGACCTCTTCAAGATTAATTCTTTGTGGCCTGGCTATTTACTTAGGAGTGCAGGCAGCAGACAAACCCAAAGAGAGAAGGAGCTTCAAGTATGTTGCATCCTTTTGGTACAACTTCTATTGCTTCTCTTCCACAGTTCCTGGAACACAAAAGCCTCAAGGATGAGGAGGGGAGAAGAGGATCCCGATTCCTGTTCAATTTTATGTCCTGAGCTTTCTAGGCACCATTTTTTTACCATCATCATCATCATCAACATTTCTTTGAAATGCAGTTTCATTTTATCTTTAAAATTTTGTATGCTTATTATATCTTTATTGTTGGCTGAGGTGGGAGAAGAGTTTTCATGTACACTTGAAGGTCTAAGTACTAAACTTTAATGAACCTGACATTACTAAATACCTGATCGGAGTCATTCCCACTTTACGAGAACCTAGCATATTATATATTGCATGCATTTTATATAAGCCTAGTGAAACCAGTGAAGACAGCTGATGATTTTGAATGCTTTCATTTCAGATATTTGGATGATCACTTTTTTACCACTTCTGTTAAGCTCCTTTTCTTTTCCCTCCTTATCACTTACCATTTCATGCTGTAACAAAGCAAAGAGTCTTCTAGGAAGAAAGAGACAACCACATCAAGGGCTATAGATACTCAGCATCTAATATGAAGAGCCAGAAGATTCAGAATTTGGGTTACAACTCCCTCACAATCTGGATGCACTCAATCTGTAGAGTGGACCCAGGCTACACAAAAGTGCTTGGATAAATTGAAATATGTTAAATTAAACAAGAACAAAAGTGGTAGAAGTGAGAAAAGAAGCCAGAGGATTAGAACAGCATAATTTATACCAATAAGAGGGAGGCCAAGGCAGGTCAATGTCCATAATGTCAAATGCTGGGCAAGCAAAGGGGCAAAGACAGTGACAAAGTGGAGCAGTCAGAGCACTGCAGCTGCTGCAAAGACAAGTTCAGTGATAACACTGACTAATAGTTACTAATGCATTTCAAAGACAGAAGTGAGAATGATGATTCACCTGTTATAGACCTATCATCCATCAGTGGAAATTGCCCTCTGCAATGAACATTCTGTCAGCATTTCATCTGCTCCTATTGCTTAGCTTGGGGAGGGGGCAAGAAAGAACAAGAAAGGGGGCAAGAAAGAGCAAGATTCAGTACTCTAGATAAGAAAAGAAAGTTTTCTGAATGAGGAAAACTTAAATTTGGTATCTGTCTGCATGGCCAGTAGGCTAAAGTAGAACAATACACTAACTGAGAGTGAACTTCCCAAGATATCCCTGTATGTGTTGAGAGAGTTCCAACATTTTAAAAGCCCTGTTGCAAAACTTCTCCATTTCCCTGGGCCACTATGTTCTCCATGCAGTTAGAAGGGCTTCCCAGAACTCTTATATGGGTCACAGGATTAGAACAGAGGACATTAGGGGCTTATGTCTCATACAAAATGTGAGTAATGCTCAGGTACACTCCTGGGCCCTTTAGACTCTCCTGTTTGATCTACATTCATCACTTGAAAACCCAAACGAGCACTTTCCTAATGGCAGGACCCATGTTAGTGGTGCTTGATGAAAAAGACTCTGTTTATCCCATTCAGTAATTTTAACAATTTTTTTTTTTCCTAAGCAGAACATTTATTGTACACCAAAGTGAACTTATGCTGCCATTTATAGACTTAAAAAGAAAGGATTTTCTCCTGGAAACACAAAGCTTACTGTTTGAACAGCATTAGAGAGCAATTTGGGCAGCTGGTGCCCATCTTATTTGTTTTATAGATAAGTCACCTTTCATATGAAAAAAAGAGCACCTGTGGTTTTATCTACACAGAACAAGTTAAACAAATAGCAGTATAGTATTAGAACTGACTGCTTGCTGATTTACTTAGGAAATAATCTTCATACTTTATTATTATAAATTTTATTGCATTATAATGGAAGAAATCTGTCATGATAGGCATTAAATAACACAAAACAGAAAAGATAGGCTTGTGTCTGAGGTCTTGTGCAGTCAGACCATGGCTGTCCTGCTCACAGACTTTGTTAGAGAACTAGGAAACTCATGCCTGGAAAATTTCTTCCCCAGAGGAGCTAAGAAAGGTATAAGAACAAGATTACTCCCAAACACAGGATAATTTTGCTGCATACCCTGTCAGAAAACTAGAGCAGAAAAATCTCTCACTTCTGAACTTATCTGGCCATTAAGTATTTCCAAGAGGACAGATGTTATATAAAAACATCCTTCATATTACTTAAAAAAGGGCCTCTGGATGAGGTAAGATCAGAGGGACTATTACAATTAAGTACAGGTCTCCTGCTGTAACACAAAGGGCAAAGTGAAACAGAGAAATTTACTCTGATGCAGAAGAAACTGAATATTTATCTGTAAGTTCTTTCCCTTAGCCTTATACTATACAACTAATACAAACGGAGATACCAAAAGGGCACAATCACTTAGGTTGTGCATGTTAGGTTGGCAATGGTAGGTTAGCAGATGAACTCAGTGATCTTTAAGAGTGTTTTCCAACCTGATTTTATGATTCTATGACATGGGCAATTGCACCATTGTTGGCTTGGGGTGACTTCCAGAACAGACTCAGCGTTTCTTTTAGGCAGACAAGGCCATGTTGAACTATACAAGTAGCACTATGGCATATTTATTTTGGCAACAAACCAGTTTCTGACTTCTCAGATCCCCCATTCCCAGTGCCCCCACCACAGGCAACCCAAACCCTCCATTCTGCGCAGACAGTTCTGCCTCTTGGCAGTGACTCTTTCTCAGCATCTCAAGATGAGTATCTTAATGCTCCCCATAGATGTTGGAGGTCAAGTTGATCTGAGACTCACTTTTGTTGGCAGGATAAAATAAATAGACAGAAAAGCATTCTGCCCTTTAGGCAGCAGCCAGGTACCAACAGATTTGATGGATGATGGAGGTGTAACACACAAGCTGGTGAACCTAGAAGAGAGTCATTTTGGAAGGTGTAGTCTTATGTAAAACTGTTTGTGTGGTTGATGGGCAATAGGAACAGAAAAAGTAAGTAGGAAAAGAGAAAAAGAGTTCTCTCAGACGTAAACTAGTTAGTGATGACCAGCATGACAGGTTTTGTAAGCCTGAATTAATTCGAATTAAATGTGCAGAGAACTGACTCACATTTCATTCCCAAATGAAAAAGACAAGTTTTTTCATCTGCT
Source organism: Corvus kubaryi (assembly GCF_017639235.1). Classification (NCBI taxonomy): domain Eukaryota; kingdom Metazoa; phylum Chordata; class Aves; order Passeriformes; family Corvidae; genus Corvus; species Corvus kubaryi. The sequence continues at coordinate 48,294,953 of NW_024581137.1, read as the reverse complement.
GAGTGCATGCATCCAGAATGCGTCAGATCTAAGAGACAAACTTCACAGTAACTGACAATTGTTGCAGTCACAGATGCCAGCTCTAAGGTCTTCAAACCTTAATTTTTATTTATTTATTTACTGCTCTCTGAGGTTCTCACAAGCTAGCTTAAGCTTTTATTGAATATGGCAAGAAGAGGCAGAAAATAAAATTTTGTATCAGTGAAAAAACAATGGCATGCTGTAATGTCATTAAACTTTGCAGGTTTTATCCCTACTGAAGTATTTTTTACTGGATACTTGCTGCCTGTGATGACATTTTAAATTATTGATGCTTAACAGAGTTCTTTAAATAATTGATTTAAGGGTGTATTAGATACAGACAGGACCAAAATATGCAAACATATGAAAAAATATATGAGGACTTTGACAACAGTGAAATTAAATTAATAGTAAAATTGTAGCTAATCAATTCAGTAAAAGGCTGGGAAGGTTGCATAAGAGTTGAATTGAAGCACTTTCTCAGCAATCTGTTTCTGCAGTGCAGCTGCTACACGTTTGTGTAATAACAGAGCTGATGAGCAGCTCATTTGTATGAAACTGAAAGCAAGTTAATGTTGTTTGGGCTATGACAGGAGTCTGCAGCTAATGCACAAAGTGTCTCCACTGGTTTACTGCAACAGGCTACAACTTCTCACAGCTATTAATAGTGGTTTTGGCAGAGAACTATGTGGCCATTTTGGTAATGGAAAGCTCAAAGGCCATATTTCCTTTCTCCAACCCTGTGCTTTTCCTATAGCTTCTTTGGAAAGAGCAGGATAAGGTGGGAATACAACACTGTGTCAAACCTCTCTCACATTCCTCCATCACCCCGGGCAGCTACACTGCCCCTAGCAGTGCAGGAATGGCTGAGTAAACTCAGCAAGCCTTGAAAGATGCCATCATTTGCTTTAGTTTCGTTTGATGTCACTTTTCCAGGGCTTCATGCAGCACTACCTGCAGCACAAAGGCCAGGCAGGCGCTCAGGAAACAATCTGTGTTTTCATCACCTGCGGCCACTGGGAGTGTTTGCATTCACCCCATCCGTGTGCTGCATCCCGCATTCAGTGTGGTGGATGTTAATTGTGTTACCAGGACCTTGCTGCTAGGAATGCTCAAAAAAACCCCCAACAACTCGTTTTGGATACATCTGGATAAGATGTAGGTGTCACGGGAAACAAGGATGCAGACACAGCCTTAGCTTGGAAGGAGTAGAGTGAAGAGCTTATTTTCTCAGCTGAAAATATAGATTTGACAAAAACAACTATATTTACAAATATGGAAATACCTGTAAGTGTTCAGTTTAAAACTTTTAAATTTTGCACTAGTCTTATGAATGGCAAAAAATCATTTTATTTTCCATACCATGTTTTGTTTCAGTAACAAGATCACTGTTTCTTGACAGAAACACAGTTTTCCAGTTTTTCAGTTCATCATAAGTGTCATAATGTGTTCTTCTTTGAAAAGAAAACACATTTCCCCCCAAATTTCAAAACATAAATGGACTAAAAGTAATTGCAATCCATGATTTATCAGTAATACCCAATAAATCCAGTTCCCACATTTCAAATACTTCAGCATAGAAAACACTATACTTTTAAACAGAAAAGGTTAAAATATGTTTTCTTAGATGCACATGGGCTCTCTGAGTTAACAATGGGTGTGTCCATAAACCCCAGTCCAACACAGCTTGTTAGAAATGTACATATTTTAGATTCACAGTGTACCTTTTATTTTAACAGGTCTATGCAAGTAATCAGGAAAGAATAAAGCTCATTATGGCACCTATGGATGCATGTATGCAGTTGGTCACAGTCAAGTCTCTGCATCTGATCTAAAACTTTTGGCAATAACAAAATGTCTATTCCAGTCCAACAGATTTTAAAAAATAATTGCAAGGTAAGGAGAACTTGTAATCAGCAATGGAAACGCTGGGCAGCCAGGTTACAAGGATAATTGGATACAGGGCCATGTACAGGAGACCAGGTCCCCTGACACTGTGAGCTGCAGACTCTGAGCTGCTCTTGCTCTATGGGAAAATGACTTCTTTGGGCCTTGCCAGCTGGATGGATTGTAAAACTCTGGAGCCAACATAAAGAAGAGAAATAGATGTATTATTTTTCCTCACTCACTGTGTTGTGGTATTAAATAACAGGAATCATGAGAGCAGTAACTTCCAAAGTAAATAGGATTTTGCCTATGAATATATGCAAACCTACTACATGGTAGCATAATAGTAAATAATAGCAAACGTGGTAAAATAGCCAAGTTAAAAAAAAGTTGAAATCTCTTAATGGTGAAACTAGAGAGTCAGACCTTCTTTTTAAAGATTATGGCATTATGGGTAACTGCAGCACTGACATCAATCAACACAATCCACTGACCCCACTGGGGTTACTTTTCCTCTGTGATCCCATCGATTACTCACCTAAATCTTCATGGCCCCAAGAGCAATGGAAGAGAAGTCACTGTCCTCACTGCCCATGAAACCATCCACGACTGGGGCTGCCACTGTGCCAGAAGGACAGAGCTGCTTCAGTGGGTGGCATCCTGCAGTTCCCAATGGATGCTGGTGCACAGGGAGACCCCCTCACCCTCCACCTGGGTTTCTGTGCTGGCATCTGGGGCCCCACATGGGGGAATAAGGATGGCCCCATCAGGGTCACAACGGAAGGTCCTGGAGAGTTGATATCTCAGACCAAACCTGAACAGCCCCCACGTGCAGGCTTCAGCTTGCAGGTGAAAGGAGAGCGGTTCAGAATGTGAACTCTATTATTTTTTTTTTGTTTGCGCTGCACATGCAGAATTTGAGGTGTCCTGAGCCAATACTTTGTAGGTAAATAAAGAATTGAATAGTTTATTATAGATGTTAATCATCATTATACAATTATCAAACATAACTTACAGGAAAATTATAATTGCAAGTACCTACCTTTCAGTGAACACATTGGCTTAAGCAAGACTATGTATGTATTAAATTACACATGTTCTAAAGGATTGCTTGATTCCTGCCTACCAGTGGTCATTGAACACAGCTGTTCAGCTGTAACTTCTGGTTCTGGCATTCCCATTTTACTTTAAACATGCAGGAAGGGAAGATTTCCTGCATACCCTGTACACTGCTTAACCCCTTCCTAAAAGTGACATGCTGCCAATTGCTGTTGGAGACTGGAAGCTGTCTGGCTCCTAGCTCTGAGCTAACACAGCAAGTATTACTCTGGACTGCAGAATCTTAAATCCCAATCCTGAAATCAATGGCCAAGGAACGGGCAAATAAAAGATTTTAATTGAGATTTCATAGTTAAAAGTGCTTGGTGATCCCGAAATTCCTAATTTCCAACAATTTGAACAACACAGACCCACAGTGAAATTAGCATAAGAAAATTTTCGTATTGAAAGCTCAGAATTTTGCGGCCAAATTAAATGAGTTTTGTTTGTTTCTTGTATCATGTCTAGCCAATTATGAACAATTCTTTCAAGGTGCCAGGCAGTAATGATCACTGAGTAATACAGAAACTACAGACAGGTAGGCAAATGGTCTCAATATTCCAAGATCTGTATCCACATAAAAATGTCCTTGCTTGAATTCAGCCTCAAGGCTTATACATTCCCTTGAACTAAAATATCTACTCTGTTATTTACTGCATTACTTAAATAAACTGCTTCCCTATATTTAGAGAGCCTCATAAATGGCATACTTTATTGTGCAATGTACGAGCTTGTGTGCCAAATCATACATCACTACGCTTTACCAGATGTCAGAATTTAAAGCAGATCGCAGCTCTTTCTTCTCTGGGAGACAGAAGGAAAACTGGCAGCTCATGCCACAGCAAGCTGAACTACTATTTGTTCTGATTCATTTCACTGTGACTGCATCAACCTGTTGGTTATAAAACCTCAATATAATTATCTGGGCTGAGATCTTTTGGGTTTTGATCCTCTCTCCCAAGCTTTTTTCTGACCATTATTTCCAAAAATGAGGCTTTATTGTCTCCTGTTCTTTAAAGAGGATACAACAAATCTAGAAGTTCAAACCATGTAAGGTCTCACACAAATCCATCTGGGGTCAATGGGAGTTAAAGAGAAATGCTATGTTTAAAAATTAAGCATGCAAGGACAATTCATCTCTGTCATGACACCAGATCCTTTGCATGACCACAGATGTCTGGGGGAAAGGCAGGGGGAAGCAAAGGACTGACTGCTGAAGAAACAGATTTCATTATCAAATGTTTTAAAGGGATCAGGATAAATACACATTTAAAATACTGTTGACTAACCTTAGGTATGTGCAACTTGGGGGTTATGCCACGTAGGCACAAGTGCATCATGCCTTAGATGGTTCAGACAATGGCTGCAGAAACTGAAGCTACATGTGGCCTTCAGGCTACAGAGAATTCATCTGTGAGCTGCCAACCTGGAGCAAGGCTGGTGTACAAATCTGTGTATCCTTCAAAACCGTAATATGTGAGATATACACTGAATGGCAGAATCAAAGAATGAATCAGAGAATCATAAGATGTATTGGGTTGGAAGGGACTTGAATGATCATCTCATTTGAACCCCCCTGCCATGAGTGGGGACACCTTCCACTAGTCCAGGTTGCTCAAAGACACACCCAACCTGGCCTTGAACACTTCAGGGATGGGGCAGCCACAGCTTCTCTGGGCAACCTGTTCCACTGCCTCACCACTCTCACAATGAAGAACTTGTTCCTAATATTTAAACTGAATCCACTCTCAGTTTAAAACTGTTATCCCTCATCCTATCATTATGCTCCCTGATAAAAAATCCCTACCTGTCTTTTCTGCAGGCTCTCTCTAAGTACTGGAAGGTGCTATAAGTTCTCTTTGGAGCCTTCTCTTCTCCAGGCTGAACAACACCAACTCTCTCAGGCTGTCACAGGACATGCTCCAGCTCCCTGATAATTTTTGGGGCCTTCCTCTGGATTTGCTTGAGCAGGTCCACATCTTTCTTTTGCTGGGACTCCAGAGCTGAACACAGTCCTACTGGTGGGATCTCATGAAAGCAGAGTAGAGGGGCAGAATCACCTTCCTTGACCTGCTGGCCATGCTTCTTGTGATGCAGACCAGGTTGTGGTTGGGCATCTCCTTGAAATCATGTATAAATACTGTTATTTTAGGAACGGCTCACTTACTAAACTGAGAGACTGGATTAAGAGAACTTGATGGAATTCTCTGCTGCTTTTGATGAACAAAAACCCCCCAAACTGAAAATACAATCTATGTGAGCGTAAAATAAAACAATTCATTCAAAAGTGGGAGCAAAAACTTGGGATTTCTCTTCAAAACTGAATTCAAAGAATTTTTAAAACAGAATGTTGTACTGAGGGGTAAAATTAAAATGATTGATTTCACTGATTTTCAAATACATTCAAATGCCTTCTACAGTACCACTAACAGGGTCTAATACCACTTGTACTCCTCCAGAGACTGCCTTTCCCCCTGTTTTACAAAAGGATCAACTACTAGTTCATCCAAAATTTTGCATCTCCCAACATGTGAAACATTTCTGCTTCCCATGGCACCTCGTATCAAGTACATGTACTACCTTGAACCATGTCTTAGGTTAGCCACTGATGACTTCTACCTAGGGATTGGTCTTATTCCACAACAAAGCTGCCCTGTAGGAAATTATGCCACTCATTCTTTTCTACATCTGCCTGTGGCTTTCTGTGTTTCATAGCAAATGACAGACTAAGAGGTGTTCTCACTGGTTTCCTGACCACTCACAGCCTAGAGCACCTGAACTGAATTTAGCACTGTGTGAGATGCACAGAGGGCCTTGTAGTTTTCCACTTATTAGAGTATGACCTCCTGAAATAACTAATTTCTCCCACTTTCTGTTAATTTTAAGGCTTCCAGTTGCTACTACAGTATTGTGCTTGGGGACAGAGAAAAGATATCCTTAGCTCAGCATGCAATGGGGAATTTGTCTGACTTTGTTAAATGTAAAAGAATGTGAACCTTTTTTTAATCTTAGTTTAGTAAAAAAAAAAGCAAAGCCTAAGGTATGTCATGCCTGTATGGGTTCAGACTGAATCTAAGGCATGTCCTGAAACAGTCTTTAGAGGTCAAGTATTTAAAATGCCTTAAATCTCCTTATGCTAAACTGTTTTGTTAGTCAATTTTGTTACTGCTGATGTGCTATTTTTTTTTCTTTGTATTTTGAAGCCTAGGGTGGTTTATGAAAGGAGTGCAATGAAGGGATGAGGAAGACACCAAAAGGCATCCCACATCTTGCAGCAATTCCAGACTATAACCCAAACAGAACTCGTGATCTGAGACTGGGACCCTTCACAAGACCCTGGTACACATATTAAAATGGTCTCTTTCAAGTATTATTAAGAAATGGCAGGAAAAAGTGACTTAAGGTGCAGGATATGAAGGAAATCTGTGAGCTTTTTTTGTGTAAAGCTGAACAACTTTTTCACCCTTTCTGAAGGGTTTTGAAAGCTTTTTACTCTTTCAGGAAAGATATGAAAGCATAGCCTATGCCTTAAATAAAAGCTGAAAAGCAAATAAAAAGAATCCCAATTCCTTCTCTTCTCATTCACCACTTTCCAAGGCCCTGTATGAGAAATATTAAAGCAATTGTTTCTTAACTACATGAAAAATCGTAATATTATTACAAACTGTAAGAGGCAAATTAAAGAAATGCAATGGGATTCATATGAGTGCACACATGTATGTATGTTTACATACTCCTTTGATCCGCTTCAATAAATAGCCTTATGCTGGTAGCAGCAGATAGAAGAACATTTTCCCGGTCTTTATCTTATAATCACCACCCGGCATTTCTCACGCCACTAATGATCCCCTCAGGCAGGCACCTGGCCATCGAAATGAATAGGAACCAAACCAGAAAGTCACAGCTAAAGCAGAACTGCACAGGCCAGAGCAGATCATGGCATTCTCAACTATCTAATAAGCACTTTGAGAGATAAATGGAAATGACAGGATTGCATGAAGCCCATTGTCAGCATCTCCTGAGTGTTTAATAGCTGATCTGAAGCTAAACAAGTACACAGGATATATTTCCTCTCATGTTCCAGTCCATTTGTACTTTAGTTATTTAGAAATTGGAGTTTCAAAACCAGGGTGTGAGTTGGTGTTATTTAACAAATTTTGTAAGAACATCCCCATGACACAGGGCTTTACTTTCCGTTATGTTTCTTTACCCGTTTTTCTTTTTCTAATTTCTTCTCTGATATCCTCTTCCAGTAATGCTCAACCAGCCATTCACTTTTAATAGTAAAACTAAAATGAATGACACTAATGTGAACAGCATAAAACCTACATTGACCTACTTTTATTAAATGAAGGAGAATAGGCCTTATAGGTCTGATACATTGTCCAATTTACTCCTCCATTGAAAATTACTGATATGTCCTTGCCATGATCTATACATACAGGTTATGCTTAACTCTGTTTGAAAGCAACACAAATATAATACACAATATGTTCTTATTCATTCTTTGTTCTGAATTACCAGCAGTTCAAGAAATACCCAAAATAGGTGGTTGCAAAAATTGGAAAGGGAAAGAAAAAATGGAACAAGGCAGCAGGTCACCAGCTTAACCCAATTAAGTGCTACCTATGAAGTCAGTATAACCCAATAGCATTTTTTAAGCGAATGAATGACCCTCAGGCATTTTTCTGCTCAGGTAATTTTTGCATGTTTCTCTTCTACTCATTGTCCAGTTTTAAAGGTCCAGTCCTGACTGAACTCCTGAGCATTCCTCTCTAGCATTGGTTTTAGCAGAATAGAAATGCCCTTTAACCATCTCACTAAGGTTTGCCAAGAATCACAGAGTTAGGCAAAATAATTAACTGCTGTCTGACAAGACCTGATGTCACAGTAGTAGCCTTTGGAAGTTCACCTGCAGGTTGCATGCTCAGCTTCCACAATGCATAAAAATAACACTTAATGCCATAGTAATACTGCTATTTCTTTTACAACAGCAACCAGGAGATCCCAAATCAGATCAGGATCACATCATCTCAGGCATAACTTAATGGTCCCTAAAGGGCTCACAGCACCAAGAGATTAGACATAACAGTGATGACAGTGGCAAGCGGATTGCCACAGTCACAAAAACGAGCAGCACAGCCAAAAATCAAGCTAAGGGTTCTTGAATTTAACAAGAACATCTCTCTAATGAGCTTTGCAAGCAAACAAGATACATGTGCAACTACCCAAGTGGTTCTCCTATATTTCTCAAGATGAAATTTAAGCGCAAAATGACAAAAGACCTGATCTGAAAAATCTGCCCAAAAAAATCCAGTCTGAGGTACCAAGAAAAATCAACACTCACTACCTACAGCTACATGCTTTTGGGGGGGGGGGGGACGGGGGGAAGGCAAGCTAATGTCACAGATGATTATTTTTTAATAGTTCTGGCCTCAAAGCAGCAGCTCACATTCCCAATATTATAGGGAAGGAGGAAAGCAGAAACATATCAATCACTCAACAAAGAGGCTTGTCAGGGAGTGGGTATTTTTCTTTTGTAACATTTTCTTCTCAGCAGCTGCCCACGTACAGTCTATCAGGAGATATCTCAGATGTCCATCAGAATATTCTTCTGCACTCTCTCCACTGTTGGTGCTTGAGCTTAATTTATTTGTCAAGTGCTCATCTGGGAGTAGGACTGGTTGGGGGGAACAGGGAGAAAGGCGTTCGTTTTATCATGATACTGGCCCATCTCCCTGCCTTCTGTCAGCCTGCAAATATTTACATCAGACCTGCTGGATTTCTGCCTCTTTTAGGATATTTTTGCAATTAATTCAGTCTCAATATTCTCCTCATTTCCATACTTTTCAAATGTCATTCCATCTCTTTTGATCTGCTTCCATTTCTTTTCTCCCTTCTCCCTCTTTGCTTTCATGCTCTTTCTGAATTTTGAAATGGATTTTGTTGGTTGATAGAGGCAGCTGAATTGCTTTCAGACTGGGCCTTGGAAACATAGTATAGCAGCTTGCTTAATCACATTTCTCACCTAGAGCCTGTATAAAAAGGGTGATACATAGGGTGTGAGGTTGCAAAACTACTAGTGAAGATGAGCTAATGGACCCTGGCCAGCCTTTAATTAGAGTTTCTAAGCCAAACCTTTTTCTCCTCTGACCATGAGTGTGTCAGCCTATCAGTTTTATAACAGCTGTCAACCTCCTCTGACTAGTTTGTCTTCATCTTTCCTATTTTATGTGTTGACACAGCACCAAAAGAGTTATCTCCCTGCAGCCAAGAGGTCCTTCACTCTGCAGGCAGAACAAAAAGTGCCTCTTCTAGAGGGCATCTGACCCTACCCCAGGAGCAGCCATGTGTGGCATGAACCACTGCAACCCTTGACACCCTGCACCTTCGGGATATGGCAATCTGGCACTTCAAAATATGCACGCTTTCATATGTGCATATGTAGTGGTTTGGTCTAAAATACTCATTACTGTTTATCTTCTGTGAGATAAGAATTAGGAGAAATGCAAAGCAGGCACCAAACTTGAAAGAATATAAAGAAGTCTATTAACAGACCTAAAAGAAGGGAAAAAAAAATCATACCACAACTTCAGAACTCTCCTCCTCCCCCCACCTTCCTCCCTTCTCCCACTGACAATGTAAAAAGACAACCCTTAAGATGTTCAGTCTGTTACCACTTCCATAATAACCTTGTTCAGTCCATTTAGAAAGAGAAGTCTCTTCTTGCTCATGCTATGAAAACATTATCACAACGAGACAGCCGCTCACTTCCAAATATTGTTCAGTCCATTTAGGAAGAGGAGTCTCTCTGC